>NC_083223.1:277012823-277059928 GCF_032191835.1 Heteronotia binoei
AGAATACTGGGTCAAAGAGGAATGTTGATGTTGTGGGGAGGGATGGTGGCTCAATGGTAGCACATCTGCTTGGCAAGCAGAAGGTCCCAGGTTCAATCCAGCGGACAGCGTCAGAAGCCTGGGGGTGCTACTGGAGCCGTCCCTAAAGATGGAGGCTCAGATAGCGACCACTGCCAAGTCTGCGTTTTTTCATCTTAGACGGGCAAGGCAGTTGGCCCCCTTCCTGGACCCCGACGACCTAGCAACAGTGATCCACGCTACGGTCACCTCGAGGTTGTATTACTGCAATGCCCTCTACATGGGGCTGCCCCTGTGCCGGACCCGGAAATTGCAGCTGGTGCAGAATGCCGCGGCCCGGCTGTTACTGGGCCTCCCAAGATGGGGGCACATTCGGCCGGGTCTTCGGGCTCTGCACTGGCTCCCAATAACATACCGGGTCCGGTACAAGGTGCTGGTCATTACCTTTAAAGCCCTATATGGCCTGGGACCTGCCTACCTGAGGGACCGTCTCTCCCCACACGTTCCCCAGAGAGTACTGAGGTCTGGGACTCAAAATCTTCTCAACATCCCCGGGCCCAAGGAAGTGCGTCTCAAGACAACTAGAGACAGGGCCTTTTCTACAATGGCCCCTATGTGGTGGAACCAGCTACCGGAAGAGGTGAGGCCCCTGCGGGATCTTACTCAGTTCCGCAGGGCCTGTAAGACGACCCTCGTCCAGTTAGCCTACGCCTGACTGGATAAATGTAGCTTTCTAGATCTCTGTGATTGCTGTATAGTTTTAATGCTAAAAATTTTTAGGTTTTTAGGTTTTTAAATGCTTGATTTTAAGTGCAATTACTTTGTTCCAATTTTATTGTTTTATTGGTTGTTGTAAGCCGCCCTGAGCCACTCGTGGGAAGGGCGGGATATAAATCCCGGAATAAATAAATAAATAAATAAATCCCTGACATCTCCAATAAAAAGGGTCCTGGCAAATAGGCGTGAGAAACCTCTGCTTGAGACCCTGGAGAGCCGCTGTCAGTCTGAGTAGACAAGACTGACTTTGATGGACCGAGGGTCTGATTCAGTAGAAGGCAGCTTCATAATCTTTGGGGATGGACAGTGGCTCAGTGGTAGAGCATCTTTCTTGGTGAGCGGTTCAATCCCCGGCATCTCCAACTAAAAAGGGTCCAGGCAAGTTGGCGTGAAAAGCCTCAGCTTGAGACCCTGGAGAGCCGCTGCCAGTCTGAGTAGACAAGACTGACTTTGATGGACCGAGGATCTGATTCAGTATAAGGCAGCTTCATGTGTTTATAATCTTTGGGGAGGGACAGTGGCTCAGTGGCAGAGCATCTTCTTGGTAAGCGGAAGGTCCCAGGTTCAATCCCCGGCATCTCCAACTAGAAAGGGTCCAGGCAAGTAGGTGTGAAAAACCTCCGCTTGAGACCCTGGAGAGCCTCTGCCAGTCTGAGTAGACAAGACTGACTTTGATGGACCGAGGGTCTGATTCAGTAGAAGGCGGCTTCGTATGTTCATATGTTCAAGTCGTCTCCGACTTATGACAACTCAAGGAATGAACGACTTTCAAAATGTTCTATCGTTAAACAGCCCTGTTCAGATCTTGCATACTGAGGGCCGCTATGGCTTTCTCAATGAAGTCCATCCATTTCTTGGGAGTCTTCCTCTTTTTCAGCTGCCTTCTGCTTTTCCTAGCATGTTTCCGCCCCCCTCCAGTGAGTCTTGTCTTCTCATAATGCGACTGAAGTATGATTTTGGTTCAGTTTACTAATTTTGTGTTCTAGGCTTGATTTGATCGAGAACCCCAATATCTGTCTTTTTTTGGTGGTATCTGCAAAACTCTCCAACACCATAGGTGCATTCACACTCCACTAAGTGATGCATTTTACATCCGGATTTTTGCCCTTCTTACACAGTAAAAATCTGGATGTGAAAAAGCATCACTTCGCGTAGTGTGTGTACAAACCACATATTTCCAAGCGTTCAGCTTTCTTCCTGTCAGCTTTCCTGTCAGGTTTCCGGAGAGCCAGTTTGGTGTCGTGGTTAAGTGTGCGGACTCTTATCTGGAAGAACCGGGTTTGATTCCCCACCCCTCCACTTGCAGCTGCTGAGATGGCCTTGGTCAGCCACAGTTCTTGCAAGAGTGGTCCTTGAAAGGGCAGCTTCTATTAGAGAGCCAGTTTGGCTTAGCGGTGAAAGCGCGGACTCTTATCTGGGAGATCGGGGTTTGATTCCCCACCCCTCCACTTGCAGCTGCTGAGATGGTCTTGGGTAAGCCATAGCTCTCTTATCTTGGAGAACCGGGTTTGATTCCCCACTCCTCCACTTGCACCTTCTGGAATGGCCTGGAGTCAGCCATAGCTCTCTTATCTAGGAGAACCGGGTTTGATTCCCCACTCCTCCCCTTGCAGCTGCTGAAATGGCCTCGGGTCAGCCAGAGCTCTCTTATCTGGGAGAACCGGGTTTGATTCCCCACTCCCCCCACTTGCACCTGCTAGAATGGCCTTGGGTCAGCCATAGCTCTCTTATCTGGGAGAACCGGGTTTGATTCCCCACTCCTCCCCTTGCAGCTGCTGAAATGGCCTCGGGTCAGCCATAGCTCTCTTATCTTGGAGAACCGGGTTTGATTCCCCACTCCTCCCCTTGCAGCTGCTGAAATGGCCTCGGGTCAGCCAGAGCTCTCTTATCTGGGAGAACTGGGTTTGATTCCCTACTCCCCCACTTGCACCTGCTAGAATGGCCTTGGGTCAGCCATAGCTCTCTTATCTGGGAGAACCGGGTTTGATTCCCCACTCCTCCCCTTGCAGCTGCTGAAATGGCCTCGGGTCAGCCATAGCTCTCTTATCTTGGAGAACCGGGTTTGATTCTCCACTTCTCCACTTGCAGCTGCTGGAATGGCCTTGGGTCAGCCACAGTTCTCGCAAGAGTGGTCCTTGAAAGGGCAGCTTCTATTAGAGAGCCAGTTTGGCGTAGCGGTAAAGTGCAGACTCTTATCTGGGAGATCGGGGTTAGATTCCCCACTCCTCCGTTTGCACCTGCTGGAATGGTCTTGGGTCAGCCGTAGCTATGGCAGAGGTTGTCCTTGAAAGGGCAACTGCTGTGAGAGCCCTCTCCAGCTCCACCCACCCTCACAGGGTGTCTGTTGTGGGGGGGAGGTAAAGGAGACTGTGACCGCTCTGAAACTCTGAGATTCAGAGTATAGAGCTAATGTAAATCCAATATCATCATCATCATCTTCTTCTGCTGCTTCGTCCTCTTCTACTTCCTCTTCTTCTTTCTCTTCTTCTTCTTCCTCTTCTCCTCCTCCTCCTTCTTCTTCTTCCTCTTCCTCTTCTTCCTTCTCCCTTCTTCTTCATCCAACTTTCACACCCATACATAGTCATGGGGAATACTATGGCATGAACAATCTTAGGCCATTTTCCCACTGACCTTACGCCGGAGCGACATCCCTCTTCACCGCGCAGCGTCTGCGCGGATTTCCCACCAACTGCTGCGCACGACCAGGAAGCACCGCGGCTTTTGCGTCGCAGATGTAAACCGCTAAAAACCAGTTTACATCTGCGACGCAAAAGCTGCGGCTCTTCCTGGTTGTGCGCAGCAGTTGGTGGGAAATCCGCGCAGACACTGCGCGGTGAAGAGGGTCATCGCTCCGGAGTAAGGTCAGTGGGGAAACGGCCAATGTCTCCAGTGACACATCTCTACACGTCAGAATCTTTTCTACCTCCTTTTTTTTTTTTTGATTAATAAAAAGCTTTATTAATATAAAGTTCAAGGTACAAAGTATGAAAATGCATTGGCAGATGTGTAACATGTACTCATATACAACAGGAAGATGGATATAAACAAAGTTAGTTATTAAAATCCAGGTTACAACAACAGTTGACATGACATCAGTATAGCATGATATGGGTCATTAGGACTTTTGCTGTCCTTTGAGACCTTGTCAATAAAGGGACGCCATTTATACACAAAGTCCAGAGAAGCAGATTGGGAGGTGTTACGAGGATCTAAGTCATGAGTGAGCTTATCTAAGACAAAGTAGTCCCACAGCTTTAGCCACCATGCCTGCCTTGATGGAGGATTTTGCTGTTTCCAAACCGAGGCGATTGCAAATTTGGCCGCCACAAACATATGTGAAATTAAATCCTCTGTTTGTGCAGGAATACGCGAAGTGCCTGTATGATTCAGGAGAGCATATTCCGGCGTGAATGGAGGAGAAAATGAGGTGAGGTCCTGTACTTCTTGATAGATTAGTCTCCAGAATTTTTTTATGACGGGGCATAGCCACCAGGAGTGAAAAAATGTGCCTCTCTGACCGCAGTTCTTAAAACAAAGGGGAGAAATTGAGCAGGAGTGTGATAACTGTACCGGGGTCTTATACCAACGTGTGAGAACTTTAATGGCTTGAAGTTGTACATTCATTGCTTTTGTTTTATATATGGTGGAGTTCCAGATGGCCTGCCACTGCTCTTTGGCTACTTCAATACCCAGATCTCGGTGCCAGGCCCCTTGATAGGAGTGTGGTTTTATGTCAATGGAGTGGAGTAATAATTTGTAAATTCTCGATATCAAGCCTTTAATTGGGGTTGAATCGCTCGATAGAAGTTTTTCAAAATCACCAAGAAGGATTCGCAAGGGAGGACTAAAGAGCTGAATATCCAGTAAATGCTTGAGTTGCAGGTATTCAAACCATGGAAGTCGGGTATCAGAGTTTGCCTCTAAGGTCACTTTATCTTTTAATACCCCTTTAGACAGGACATCAACAAAGCGAGTCAGCCTCAGCCGTCTCCATTTTGTGAAAGAGTTTTTATACCGACCTGGGGTAAACCAGGGTTGGCCGAGAAATGTGGCTAAGGGGAAGTTGGAGGGGCTAATAGGTTGCAGTGTTTGTGCAAATTCGTAGAAGAGAAGCTAAAAAGGGATTTGAGGAAAGGGAAGGTTTGACACGCCTAGAGAAACCCCAAAGCTCTTCCTGGAAGGAAGAAGTCTTAAGATAAGAATTTTCAATGAACTTCCAATCCGCCACATATGACGGCCTGTAATATTTTATTAAGGTAGTAAGGATGATAGCATCATGGTACCTGGAGATGTCAGGGACCGCCAGCCCTCCCGTCGAAGTAGGTCGCCTGCAGGACGCGAAATTAAGCCTTGGCTTTCGATGTTGCCATACAAATTCATTCACTTGAGTCTGCCATTTACTTAGCAAGGGAGCTGGGATACACAAAGGGACAGCACGTGGATAAAACACTATCTTAGGCAAGACCAGAGATTTGACTAGGTAGATGCGTTCCAACAGAGTGAGAAATTTTTCGCCAGAGAGAGTTAAAAGGGAGTTGATAGAATCAGAGATCTCCATCCGGTTGATGGAAGAGAGGGTATCGAAATTTAGAGGGATGTGAACTCCAAGATGTTTCCAAGATTTTGTGACCCATTTGTACCTATAGTGTTTTTTGATGAAGGCACTGGAAGCAGAGGATAGGGAGATGGGATGTAGAAGGGATTTGTCAAAATTTATAGTGAGGCCAGAAGCTGCAGCAAAGTCAGACAGGTGGGAATGGATTGCTGGGAGCGATAAGAAAGGGTTGGTGAGATATAGGGTTATATCATCTGCGAAAAGGCTTATCTTAAAAGTTCTTGTCATTACTGGGACACCATGGATTCGTGAATCTTCTCTGATTTTGATGGCAAGAGGCTCAATTGCAAGAGCGAATAAGAGAGGCGAAAGAGGGCACCCTTGGCGAGTACCCCTAGACAATGTAAAGATATCTGAGTTAAGGTTATTGATTCGTAACAGAGCTGAAGGGAGAGGTATAAGGAATCTATGAGGTTGCGAAATTTGGGACCAAAATTCATTCTTTCAAGTAAAGAGTGGAGGTACAGTGGCTCAACCGAATCAAAGGCCTTCTCTATATCTATAGATAGGATGCAAGCATCACGAATGGCCTTAGATTTGCAATGGTATATTAAGTTCAGCGTTTTTGTGGGTGACATCTGTTAAGTCGCGACCAGGAATGAAGCCTGACTGATCTGGGGCAATATAACTTGCTATGAAGCTATTTAACCGTTTAGTTAGGATACTAGCAAAGAGTTTGTAGTCAGTGTTTAGGAGGGATATCGGTCGATAGGATCTAGGGTCCTGTTCATTTCTTCCCTTCTTGTGCAAAACGATGATCTTAGCGAGGCTCCATGACTGAGGAGTAGAGCCAGTGTTCTACCTCCTTCATGGCCACCCTTCCCAGTCTTAATCTTCTTCTGATTCTTGGTTGCACTTTTGGTGGATGACGGAGTCAAAGAACAGAACATCTTGAATTATCAGTTTCTTCATCAGTCTTTATCCCAGCATTAATTTCAGAAATTTCCCATGTTACCTTGGAAGGAGCCAGAGCGGAGGGAAGGCAGTGTATTTATTGATGTACCTTTTTTTGCTGAGAAAGAGGATGCCGGTTTGTACCTGCGCAAGTTCCTTCACGAGGCTGATGGATTTCCATTCTGTATGGCAAAATGTGGTTGCGTTCTCTAGAGGGGTAGCCTTTTTGTCAGCCTGTAGCAACAAAAAAGAGCAAGACTCCAGTAGCACCTTCAAGACTAACCGCATTTGTGGCCGGGGAGGAGTTTTTGTGAGTCTCTGCTCTGGAGGAGGAGGAGGAGGAGAGAGGAGGAGAGGAGGAGGAGGAGGAGAGGAGGAGGAGGAGAGGAGAAGAAGAAGAAGAAGAAGAAGAAGAAGAAGAAGAAGAAGAAGAAGAAGAAGAAGAAGAAGAAGAAGAAGAAGAAGAAGAAGAAGAAGAAGAAGAAGAAGAAGAAGAAGAGAAGAGAAGAAGAAGAAGAAGAAGAAGAAGAAGAAGAAGAAGAGAAGAAGAAGAGAAGAAGAAGAAGAGAAAGATGAACATATATGAAGCTGCCTTATACTGAATCAGACCCTGGGTCCATCAACGTCAGTATTGTCTACTCAGACTGGCAACGGCTCTCCAGGATCTCAAGCTGAGGCTTTTCACACCTATTTGCCTGGACCCTTTTTTGGAGATGCCAGGGATTGAACCTGGGACCTTCTGCTTCCCAAGCAGATGCTCTACCACTGAGCCACCGTCCCTCCCCAATTGGATATGATAAGATGATATTGGATTTATATCCCACCGTTATACTCTGAATCTCCAAGTCTCAGAGCAGTCACAATCTCCTTTGGCTTCCTCCCCACCCCCCTCAACAGATACCCCGTGAGGTAGGTGGGGCTGAGAGAGCTCTTACAGCAGCTGCCCTTTCAAGGACAACTCCTAGGAGAGCTATGGCTGACCCAAGGCCATTCCAGCAGCTGCAAGTGGAGGAGTGGGGAATCAAACCCAGTTCTTCCAGGTAAGAGTTTGCGCACTTAACCACTATACGAAATTGGCTAGCAGTGACTCATGAAAGCTCTTACCTGCCACAAATTTGGTTAGTCAAGGTGCCACTGGACTCTTGGTTTTTTCTGCTGCTTTGGACAAACCAACCTGATGACCCTTCTTGATTTTTTAATCTATTTGGGGGGGTTTTGAATATTCCACCTTTCTGCTCTTACAAGGTCCCCCCAGGGACGCTAACAATTTAAAACAGACATCCGTGGAAAGTAGAGCAGAGCTGGTAAGGAAAGAATTACTAGCTCTACTTTACAAGCTAAGAATACTTTACAAGCTAAGTTTGTGTTGAGTATAAGCCAGACCAGTTGGGTCTCTGAATTGACTTCTGTGAGACGAGTATGCACCAAAACACACCCAATTAGGGTTGCCAAGTCCAATTCAAGAAATATCTGGGGACTTTGGGGGTGGAGCCAGGAGACTTTGGGGGTGGAGCCAGGAGCAAAGTTGTGACAAGCACAATTGAGCTCCAAGAGAGTTCTGGCCAACACATTTCAAGGGATTGAACACCTTTTAAATGCCTTCCTTCCATAGGAAATAATGGAGGATTGGGGCACCTTCTTTCGGGGCTCACAGAATTGGACCCCCTCGTCCAATCTTTTTGAAACTTGGAAGGTATTTTGGGGAGAGGCACTAGATGCTATACTGAAAATTTGGTGCCTCTATCTCAAAAAAAAGACCCCCAGAGCCCCCAATACCCACGGATCAATTCCCCATCATTCCCTATAGGAATCGTTCATGGAGGTGCATGATGGCTCTGGGGGCGGGGCTTCCCCCGTCGGCCAGCTGGCTGAGGGAGGGGGGAAGCCTGTAAAACTGGGGGATCCCCCTCTGGGACCTGGGGATTGGGAAGCCTAAACCCAATGCTTCCTGGTAGCTACGCTCTGAGATGGATTATGGGTAATAATAGGGAAATTGTCTATCCAGGACACTAGTTTGCCATGACAGATCTTCTCATTAAAGAAGGAAGAAGAAGAAAAAGGAGGAGTTGGTTTTTTATGCTATGCTTTTCTCTACCTTAAGGAGCCTCAAAGCAGTTTACAATCCTCTGTGATAGGGTTGCCAATCCCCAGGTGGGGGCAGGGGATCCCCCAGTTTGGAGGCCCTCCCCCCGCTTCAGGGTCATCAGAAAGCGGGGGGAGGGGAGGGAAATGTCTGCTGGGAACTCTGTTATTCCTTATGGAGATTTATTCCCATAGAAAATCATGGAGAATTGATCCGTGGGTATCTGGGTCTCTGGGGGGCTGTTTTTTGAGGTAGAGGCACCAAATTGTCAGTACAGCATCTAGTGCCTCTCCCCAAAATATCCCCCAAGTTTCAAAACGATTGGACCAGGGGGTCCAATTCTATGAGCCCCCAAAAGAAGGTGCCCCTATCCTTCATTATTTCCTATGGAAGGAAGGCATTGAAAAGGGTGTGCCGTCCCTTTCAATGTGATGGCCAGGACTCCCTGTGGAGTTCAATGAAGCTTGTCACAGCCTTGATCTTGGCTCCACCCCTAATGTCTCCTGGCTCCACCCCCAAAGTCCCCAGATATTTCTTAAATTGGACTTGGCAACCCTATTGCTCCTGGCTCCACCCCCAGTGTCTCCTGGCTCCACCCCCCAAAGACTCCTGGCTCCACCCCCAAAGTCTCCTGGCTCCACCCCCAAAGTCCCCAGATATTTCTTAAATTGGACTTGGCAACCCTACCCTGTGAGCAGGGACGGATTAACAGTTAGGCCAACCAGGCACTGGTCTATGGGCCCCACACCTTTAGGGGCCCCAGGCCAGTTCCCCCCCCCAAATCCCCCCCCCCTGCTTGCAGCCAGCGACTGAGCCACTCCTTGGCCGACTTGCCTGGTGCGGCGGCTGCTGGAGTCGTTGCCAAGTTTGCCACTCGCTACCTCTCGCCCACAGCTTTGTCAAAGGGGCTTCTGAGAAGGTGCCTGTGGGGCGCTCCGACTTCTGAGATAATTTGCAAAGAAGCCCCCAAGATTTTGACTTGAGGCCTAGGGGCTTCCGCAGGGTTTAAACTGGCACTGCCCGTGAGGTAGGTGGGGCTGGGAGAACCCTGAAAAACTGACCCAAGGTCCCCCAGGAGGCTGCATGTGGAGCAGTGGGGAATCGAACCCAGTTCTCCAGATTAGAGTCTGCTGCTCTTAAATGCTTAGGATTGCCAATCCGCAGGTGGGGGCAGGGGATCCCCCGGTTTGGAGGCCCTCCCCCCGTTTCAGGGTCGTCAGAAAGCGGGGGGAGGGGAGGGAAATGTCTGCTGGGAACTCTATTATTCCCTATGGAGATTTATTCCCATAGAAAATCATGGAGAATTCTGCGGGTATCTGGAGCTCTGGGGGGACTGATTTTTGGGGTAGAGGCACCAAATTCTCAGTACAGCATCTAGTGCCTCTCCTCAAAATACCCACCAAGTTTCAAAAAGATTGGACCAGGGGGTTCAATTCCATGAGCCCCAAAAGAAGGTGCCCTTATCCTTCATTACTCCCTATGGAAGGAAGGCATTGAAAAGGTGTGCTGTCCCTTTAAATGTGATGGCCAGAACTCCCTTTGGCGTTCAATGATGCATGTCACAGCCTTTGACCTTGGCTCCGCCCCTAATGTCTCCTGACTCCACCCCCCAAAGTCCCCAGATATTTCTTGAATTCGACTTGGCAACCCTATAAGAGCTACACGAGGCTGGATCTCTGGGGGAAAAATATTCATTTATTTATTTTTATTTATGTCCCGCCCGCCCCGCTGAAGCAGGCTCAGTACTGAAGAATCCCAAGGACACCCGAGAACACAGTTTGGATAAGTCCCTTATCTTTTGCTCGCAAATGGAGAAGAATGACAACCTGGGAAACAGATGTTACACATCTGAGCGACTCCTACGACGCTTCTGCAAAATTACTATTAGCATTATTAAATCTCTGCAGACTCAAGGGCATGTCTAGAGAGAGATTAGGAAATGAGACTGGTAGTTCTACTTCACAAAGTTGATTTTATTAGCTACTTTAAGGAGAGGGAGGGAGGAGGAAGTGCAATTACAACACAAGAGGATATAACACTTCAGCCGTTCTGAGAAAAAGGCATCGGGGGGGTATCCGGATAAGTCTCCCCCACGACTAGTCCAACAGAGCAACGGTTCTCAGTTGATGGTAGGCATACTTCTGGTGAGACACAGAAGTTGTCTGGGCGGGATACATGGTTTCTATAATAATTACAACGGATCTGCTCGCCCTCAATCCTTATACCAACTTCCAAATGCCTTCAACACATAAACTGTTCTTGCACACAGCTCACCTCGCAGTCACAATCCTGTTCTAGGGTTGCCAAGTCCAATTTAAAAAATATCTGGGGACTTTGGGGGTGGAGCCAGGAGACATTGGAGTGGAGCCAAGATCAAGGCTGTGACAAGCCATCACATTTAAAGGGAGTTCTGGCCATCACATCACATTTAAAGGGACGGGCACACCTTTTCAATGCCTTCCTTACATAGGAAATAATGATGGATAGGGGCACCTTCTTTTGGGGCTCATAGACTTGGACCCCCTGGTCCAATCGTTTTGAAACTTGGGGAATATTTTGGGGAGAGGCACTAGATGCTGTACTGAAAATGTGGTGCTTCTACCTCAAAACACAGCCCCCCCAGAGCCCCAGATACTCGCAGATCAATTCTCCATTATTTTCTATGGGAATAAATCTCTATAGGGAATAAGAGAGTTCCCAGCAGATATTTCCCTCCCCTCCCCCCGCTTTCTGATGACCCTGAAGCGGGAGGAGGGTCTCCAAACCGGGGGATCCCCTGCCCCCACCTGGGGATTGGCAGCCCCTATCCTATTCCCTCCGCAGCGTCTGGTCGGATTTCCCACCATCTGCGCCGAAGTTACACAGCTCTCACAGGAGTTGTCCTTGAAATGGCAGCTTCTGTCAGAGCTTTCTCAGCCCCACCTACATCACAGGGTTTCTGTTGTGGGAGGGGTAAAGGAGATTGTGATCGCTCTGAGATTCTGAGATTCAGAGTATAGGGCGGGATATAAATGCAATATCATCATCATCATCATCATCATTTTTTCTTTTTCTTTTTTCTTCTACTTCTTTTTCTGTTTTTTCTTCTTTTTCTAGGACAACTCCTGCGAGAGCTATGGCTGACCCAAGGCCATTCCAGCAGCTGCAAGTGAAGAGGGGAATCAAACCCGGTTCTCCCAGATAAGAAGATGAAGAAGATATTGGATTTATATCCTGCCCTCCTCTCCAAATCTCAGAGTCTCAGAGCGGCTCACAATCTCCTTTACCTTCCCCCCCCCCCGCCCACAACAGATACCCTGTGAGGTAGGTGAGGCTGAGAGAGCTCTGACAGAAGCTGCCCTTTCGAGGACAACCTCTGCCAGAGCTATGGCTGACTCAAGACCATTCCAGCAGCTCCAAGTGGCGGAGTCGGGACTCAAACCCGGTTCTCCCAGATAAGAGTTCGCGCACTTAACGACACCAGGGAAAAAAAACCCTGTGGTAACCTTTACCATAGTCTCCCCCGCCCCCACCGCTTCCCCTTGTCCTGGATTGCACAAAGCTTCTCTCTCTCAACCACAAGATGGTTGTGTAAGTCAAAGCCTGGGGGCACCAGCCTGTGCTCTGAAGCCATCTCCTGTCACCTCTAATAGCTATGTAGCAACTTCAATATACTCAGCGCCGAGTATTTGAAGCAGTGGTTCCATTCAGGAGGCCTTAATTACGGATGGCTATTATGAACATCACTCGGAGCTTGTCGCTCTTCACAAGCTGCAATTTGATTTCCCCACGAAATGTCCCCTTGCAGTCTCCGTCTCGGCCTCTGGACTGGAGGCCTTTGGGCTTGGCCTGCAGAAGAATCAAAAGCCTTCCCCGTGTCACTGGTTTGGTCAATGGTTTGTCACAGCAGGAGCTGAGCAGACCGGGTTTTAGGGTTGCCAAGTCCAATTGAAGAAATATCTGGGGACTTTGAGGGTGGAGCCAGGAGACTTTGGGGGTGGAGCCAGGAGACATTGGGGCGGAGCCAGGAACAAGGGTGTGACAAGCATAATTGAACTCCAAGAGAGTTCTGGCCATCACATTTAAAGGGATAGCACACCTTTTAAATGTCTTCCTTCTATAGGAAATAATGAAGGATAGGGGCACCTTCTTTTGGGGCTCATAGAATTGGATCCCCCTGGTCCATTGGTTTTCAATTTGGGGGGTACTTTGGGGAGAGGCACTAGATACTATACTGAAAATCTGGTGCCTCTACCTCAAAAAACAGCTCCCCCAGAGCCCCCGAAACCTCCAGATTAATTCCCCATTATACCCTATGAGAATCCATCTCCACATAGGGAATAATGATGTGCTCAGCAGACGTTTCCTTCCCCCACACACATACCATTTCTGGCGAGTCTGAAGCAGGGGATTGGCCTCTCTACTCACGAGTTGCTGCCAACTTCTTCACAGCAACACAGACACCCCATCCCAAGAGGAAGCCTTTCAATCGGAGACTGAAGCCTCCGGAGGTGCAAAGGCACATGGTCCTTTGGAGCAGGGCTTCCCCCCACCGGCCAGCTGACTGGGGGCGGGAAGGAGCCTGGGAAAGCGGAAGAACTCAAGCTGGGACCTGGGGATTGGCAAGCTTACCGGGTTTCGACCAAGGAAACGTCAGCTGCTTGCAGACGGGCGGTTTAAGCCACCCCGGGGACAGGAGGTGAGCACCCCCCAAAAAAAGCATGTCTACATGCGCAAATTGGCCTGCCTTCCCTGTCCCACCTCCAAGCTGTTCCCAGCTTACCAGGAGCCGGCTTTAAAAGGCACCATTGTCACTTTCCGGAGAGCCGTGTACAAGGTGCGTGAGTGCTCTACATGCTCGCTGGGGTGCCCACAGCCTGTCCTTCTTCCGTGGGCCATCAGGAGAACTGGGTTTGATTCCCCACTCCTCAACTGACAACTGCTGGAACGGCCTTGGGTTAGCCATAGCTATCGTAGGAGTTGTCCTTGAAAGGGCAGCTTCTGTCAGAGCTCTCTCAGCCCCACCCATCTCACAGGGTGTTTGTTGTGGGGAGAGAAGATATAGAAGATTGTGAGCCGCTCTGAGTCTCTGATTCCTGAAGGGCGGCATGTAAATCTGCAGTCGTCTTCTTCTTCTTTCCCTGGTTGAAGCTCAGTCTGCTCAGCTCCTCCTCCTCTTTCTTCTTGAGATGTAAGGCAGGGTTGACCTACGGTAGCTCTCCAGATTTTTTTTTTTGCCTACAACTCCCATCAGCCCCAGCCATCAGCCATGCTGGCTGGGGCTGATGGGAGTTGTCGGCAAAGAACGTCTGGAGAGCTACCGTTGGCCACCCCTGATGTAGGGTGTTTTTACATTCGGTTTGATCCAGAGTTTTCGTCTTCAAATTGCCTGCCACTGTTCCGCTTTAATTATTTTCCTTTTACATTCAAACGTTTCAATTGGGGGGGGGGGGGGGTGTCTCTGATCAGAGGGCAGCCGGACTACCAGTGCTTAATTAAGAGAGCCAGTTTGGTGTAGTGGTTAAGTGTGCAGACTCTTATCTGGGAGAACCAGGTTTGATTCCCCACTCCTCCACTTGCACCTGCTGGAATGGCCTTGGGTCAGCCATAGCTCTGGCAGAGGTTGTCCTTGAAAGGGCAGCTGCTGTGAGAGCCCTCTCAGCCCCACCCACCTCACAGGGTGTCTGTTGTGAGGGGAGAAGACATAGGAGATTGTAAGCCGCTCTGAGTCTCTGATTCAGGGAGAAGGGCGGGATATAAATCTGCAATTCTTCTTCTTCTTAATTAAATGCATAAAATTGCTTGGGAATCGTGTCAACGCTGCAAAAACAATACAAATTGAAATCACTAGACGAGGCAAGCAATGATATGTCAAAACTTCAAGCGCTGTCAGTTCTCATGCAAATTATTGCGCCTTGTGGTGGCTTTTGGAGGAGTCTTTTAAAACGCAGGGGAACCTTTTACAATCCAGTTTGAAACGCCCGTAGAGAAAAGACCAGACCAAAACTAGGCTCGAGAAAAACGCTTTTGTGGCATCGTCGAAACCCATCTCATTGGAACAAACGTCAATGCCTCGGGAAGCAACGATGCGAAGCGATTAGGGGAACGTTCTGCAATGTAAAAGGCAAGTTTACAATGCGGAGATAGAGAGTCGCAAACGGCCAATGTAAAAACACCCGTAGCCAACTCCTTGGAGAACTCATTCCTGGAGCTCTTTTTGAAAAGTTCAGTGGATGTAGTGCCTGGATTTTACAGCTCTCAGGCCTAATCTCTTTGTTTCTCGTACAGAACTTCAAGCGCTCCGGAACGAGATGTCTTACCAGTGGAAACAACCTTGCCTGCCCCCTCCCATCGGCGTGAAGGGGGGCACAAAATATGGGGGTGCCTACGGTCCGGCAAAAGGCGCCACTTCCTGCACGGCCCCCCCTCAGATGAAGAGTGTCAATGCGTGTTCCCCCACGTGCGCTAACGCTTGTTCCCCCACGTGCGCGAAGCCGTGCGTGAGCCCCATCACTCCGATCTGCATGACCAACGGCCAGGGCCAGTGCTCTCCCACTTACTCATGTGGTCCTATCTGTTTGAGTCCACTCTGTGCCTCAAATGGGAATCCATGCGCTAATGCATGCGCGGGCCCTGCCACTCCCATCTGCATGGCAAATGGACAGGCCCAGTGCTCTCCTCCTTGCCCGCATGGCCCTATCTGCATGACATCCCTCCAGACCCAAAATATGGGCCCATGCGCTGCTGCATGCGCAACCCCCAAGCAGAGCCCGTGCTCTCCCATTTGCCAGAGCCCGTGCGCAACCCTCAAGCAGGGCCCGTGCTCTCCCATTTGCCAGAGCCCGTGCGCAACCCTCAAGCAGGGCCCGTGCTCTCCCATTTGCCAGAACCCGCGTGCAACCCTCAAGCAGGGCCCGTGCTCTCCCATTTGCCAGAGCCCGTGCGCAACCCCCAAGCAGGGCCCATGTTCTCCCATTTGCCAGAACCCGCGTGCAACCCTCAAGCAGGGCCCATGCTCTCCCATTTGCCAGAGCCCGTGCGCAACCCCCAAGCAGAGCCCACGCTCTCCCATTTGCCAGGGCTCAATGGCTTCTGGTTGTATCTCGCCGCAGCAACCCCGGAGCGACTCCGTTGGCCAATACGCTCGTGGCCCGATCTGCATAACATCACTCCAGCCCCAAAGCTGCAGTCCGTGTTCCCCTCAAAGTCCAGCCCCTATCTCCGTGGGGTCGCTCCAGGCCCAGAGCGGCAATTCGAGTGCTGCCCCTTGCAAAACGGGGAAGAAACAGTGCGCCAGCCCCTGCCAGGATCCCTGCGACGACCCTTGTGATGCACCGTGTTCTCCTACATGCGCCACCCCAACTGACACCAAAGGGGGCACTGTGTGCGCCGACCCCTGTGGGGAGGTGAAGTCTGGTGCTTCCAAATGCTCATCTGCCTCTGAGCGAGCGTGCAGCAAAACCCGCCCTACTATCACCCTGAATCAATGCGTCATAAAGAAATGATAACAGCCTGCATCGTTGCGCTCAGAGCTGGTGTGAGAGAAGCGAAGACTTGTGGATCCTCTTGTAGTTTACTGTGCACCTTACACTGCATCTCGTATATCCTGCATCCCACGTCCCTCCTGTTTAAAAAATAATCAGCAAATTTCCTGAGTCACCTTCCTCCGTTTTCTCTCCTGTTGTTACCTGGATTTTTTAAAGTCTTCCTTTAGAATATGGGTTGCTGTCTTCCCATGATATCAAGTCTACCTTGGAGAAAAAAGGACTCTGTATGTTGCTTGGTGGTGGACCTTCACCCCTTCCAGGAATTTCAGCTTTAGATGTACAGAAATAAAAATAAGTTTAAAGGCACTGCATTGCTGCAACCTGAATGGGGACTTTGGGGGGTCAGAAGCCAGAAGATGTTCCCATTCCCTACAAATAAATAAAAATACAGCAGTGCAGTTCCCCTGAATAAAGTTTTCATTTCCCCTTCCTTCCTTCCTTCCTTCCTTCCTTCCTTCCTTCCTTCCTTCCTTCCTTCCTTCCTTCCTTCCTTCCTTCCTTCCTTCCTTCCTTCCTTTCTTTTTTTTGCATTCAAATGCTTCTACAACAGCTGCACTTCCAGTAAAATGAAAGTGAACTTGCACACACACACACAGATTGAGGGGGGGGGGGAAGCAGCCAAAATAAACAGTTTGCATGCCCACACTTTTGTGATCTCCATCAGGCAAAGGGTTAGATACCTTTACTCACTGGAGTTGCTGAATGTAACAATCTGCTGTATTTCAGCCAATTTATAAAGAGAGAGAGGTCTAGAGGTGGCGTTTTCTTCTATCCCATGCTCAGGTTCTAGTTAACGCTTTACTGTCCCTTTCTTTCTTTCTTTCTTTCTTTCTTTCTTTCTTTCTTTCTTTCTTTCTTTCTTTCTTTCTTTCGCATTCAAATGCTTCTACAACAGCTGCATTTCCAGTAAAATGAAAGTGAACTTGCACACACACACACAGATTGAGAGGGGGGGGGGAAGCAGCCAAAATAAACAGTTTGCATGCCCATATTTTTGTGATCTCCATCAGGCAAAGGGTTATGTTCTTATGTGACACAGAGTGTTGGACTGGATGGGCCATTGGCCTGATCCAACATGGCTTCTCTTATGTTCTTATGTGACACAGAGTGTTGGACTGGATGGGCCCTTGGCCTGATCTAACATTGGTTCTCTTATGTTCTTATGTGATACAGAGTGCTGGACTGGATGGGCCACTGGCCTGATCCAACATGGCTTCTCTTATGTTCTTATGTGACACAGAGTGTTGGACTGGATGGGCCATTGGCCTGATCCAACATGGCTTCTCTTATGTTCTTATGTGACACAGAGTGTTGGACTGGATGGACCATTGGCCCTATCCAACATGGCTTTTCTTATGTTCTTATGTGACACAGAGTGTTGGACTGGATGGGCCATTGGCCTGATCCAACGTGGCTTCTCTTATGTTCTTATGTGATACACAGTGTTGGACTGGATGGGCCATTAGCCTGATCCAACATGGCTTCTCTTAGGTTCTTATGTGACACAGAGTGTTGGACTGGATGGGCCATTGGCCTGATCCAACATGGCTTCTCTTATGTTTTTAAAACAAGTAGTGTTCCAGTGTGCAGGAGGCCAACTAAATATCCTGCTTCCAAGTTCTCGTCCAGCAAAGGTGCACTCTACGTTCTTTTATATCTCAACGGAGACAACTCCTCCAAGATCTCTAACTCTTCGATTGGAGGACACTTTACACTCTTCCTCCTTCAATATTACGACATTTCCTTATGTACAAACAAGCACCAAGCCTCAGTATTTTTTACTGGGGACTGGCAAGCCTAGGCAATGCTGAACAAGATACCTCTGGTTTGCTACAAGAAGGGTGGACCAAATGCTTTGCATACAGGGGAGGGACGGTGGCTCAGTGGTAGAGCATCTGCTTGGTAAGCAGAAGGTCCCAGGTTCAATCCCCGACATCTCCACTAAAAAAGGGTCCAGGCAAATTGGTGTGAAAAACCTCAGCTTGAGACCCTGGAGAGCCGCTGCCAGTCTGAGAAGACAAGACTGACTTTGATGGACCTTTGAGGGTCTGATTCAGTATAAGGCAGCTTCATATGTTCATATGTACAGGGCCAGCCGTAGACTGTCTGGCACCCCCCGCCCCCCGCACTGATAACGTCACCAAGTCACGGGGGGGGGGGGAGCCCAATTCAGTGCCCCCAGAAGCGGGAGTGGAATTCTAGCAGGAGCTCCTTTGCATATTAAGCTGCGCCCCCCTGATGTAGTTGATCCTCCAAGAACTTACAAAAAAGAGCCTTGTAAGCTCTTGGAGGATTGGCTACATCAGGGGTGTGTGGCCTAATATCCAGAGGAGCTCCTGTTAGAATTCCACCCCTGCCGAGAAGGCCAGTGCCCTAGGCAATTGCCAAATTTACCTTGTATCAGGGTCGGTCCTGTCTGCATGCAGAAGGTCCTCAGAATCTCATACTAAAGATTCTCCCCTGATAATCTCATACTATCAGGGGAGGGATGGTGGCTCAGGGGTAGAGCATCTGCTTGGGAAGCAGAAGGTCCCAGGTTCAATCCCTGGCACCTCCAAAAAAGGGTCCAGGCAAATAAGTGTGGGAAACCTCCGCTTGAGACCCTGGAGAGCCGCTGCCAGTCTGAGAAGACAATACTGACTTTGCTGGACCAAGGGCCTGATTCAGTATAAGACAGCTTCATATGTTCATATGTGCATAAAGAATTTCAAGTAGCAGATGCTGGAAGAGATGCTTCTCTGCTTGAAGTCTTTGATAGCTGCTGCTCCCAGTCACAGTAGACTGTGTTGAGCCTGATTGTCCAACGGTAGTGGAGGGACGGTGGCTCAGTGGTAGAGCATCCGCTTGGTAAGCAGAAGGTCCCAGGTTCAATCCCCGGCATCTCCAACTAAAAAGGGTCCAGGCAAGTAGGTGTGAAAAACCTCAGCTTGAGACCCTAGAGAGCCACTACCAGTTAGGGGAGGGACGGTGGCTCAGTGGTAGAGCATCCGCTTGGTAAGCAGAAGGTCCCAGGTTCAATCCCTGGCATCTCCAACTCAAAAGGGTCCAGGCAAGTAGGTGTGAAAAACCTCCGCTTGAAACCCTGGAAAGCCGCTGCCAGTCTGAGTAGACAAGACTGACTTTGATGGACCAAGGGGGGTCTGATTCAGTATAAGGGAGCTTCATATGTTCATAATCTTTGGGGAGGGACAGTGGCTCAGTGGTAGAGCATCTGCTTGATGAGCAGAAGGTCCCAGGTTCAATCCCCGGCATCTCCAACGAGAAAGGGTCCAGGCAAATAGGTGTGAAAAACCTCTGCTTGAGACCCCAGAGAGCCGCTACCAATCTGAGTAGACAAGACTGACTTTGATGGACCCAGGGTCTGATTCAGTAGAAGGCAGCTTCGCATGTTCATCTACAGTCTGAAAGTTCTGTGCCACCACTGGAAAAAACCCTCGTTACCACCTGCCTCCCCTCTGCAGTCAGAGACACAGACTGGGATCAAGAGAAGGGTGTTTTTTAATTGTGATATTTTGGTGTGTTTTGTGTATTTGTGTGAGTGTGTATGCATGCCTGGAAGTCATGGTGACTTCTGGTAACCCCAACTAGAGCACGGAGGACGTTCAGGGAAGGGACAAGATACAGCCTACCTCTGCCTCCCAACCGTGGTATTCCAAGGTCTCCCATCCGAGACCTTGCCAGGGTCAGCCCTGCTTATCTTTTTGAGAGCTGAGTTGCCTGGACTATCCAGTTCAGGGTAGAAGGGGATCTTAATTGGCAGGTTAGGTTTCCAAGCACAAAGGAAAATAGGATGCTCTAATCTAGATCAGGGGTGTTGGTTATTGGATTCATATCCCGCCCTCCACTCCGAAGAGTCTCAGGGCGGCTCACAATCTCCTTTACCTTCCTTCCCCACAACAGACACCCTGTGAGGTAGATGAAGATATTGGATTTATATCCCACCCTCCACTCCGAAGAGTCTCAGAGTGGCTCACAATCTCCTTTACCTTCCTCCCCCACAACAGACACCCTGTGAGGTAATTGAAGATATTGGATTTATATCCCACCCTCCACTCCGAAGAGTCTCAGAGCGGCTCACAATCTCCTTCCCTTTCCTCCCCCACAACAGACACCCTGTGAGGTAGATGAAGATATTGGATTTATATCCTGCCCTCCACTCCGAAGTGTCTCAGAGAGGCTCACAATCTCCTTCCCCTTCCTCCCCCACAACAGACACCCTGTGAGGTAGATGAAGATATTGGATTTATATCCTGCTCTCCACTCCGAAGAGTCTCAGAGCGGCTCACAATCTCCTTTCCCTTCCTCCCCCACAACAGACACCCTGTGAGGTGGGTGGGGCTGGAGAGGGCTCTCACTGCAGCTGCCCTTTCAAGGACAACCTCTGCCAGAGCTATGGCTGACCCAAGGCCATTCCAGCAGGGGCAAGTGGAAGAGTGGGGGCATCAAACTCGGTTCTCCCAGATAAGAGTCTGCACACTTAACCACTACACCAAACTGGCTTTCAGGAGAGCCCATCACCTCCTGAGGAAGCCTGCTCCACCGAAAACACCCTGTGAGGTGGGTGGGGCTGGAGAGGGCTCTCACAGCAGCTGCCCTTTCAAGGACAACCTCTGCCAGAGCTATGGCTGACCCAAGGCCATGCCAGCAGGTGCAAGTGGAGGAGTGGGGAATCAAACTCGGTTCTCCCAGATAAGAGTCTGCACACTTAACCACTACACCAAACTGGCTCTCCAGTTATGACGACTGGATTTGACATAAATGAGACCTTGTTGGGGCGGGCCACATGTGTCATAAAATGTAATGACAACTAGCGTAGATCTAAACAGCAGCTGCAAGTGTACCGGATCCGGTTCAAGGTGTTGGTACTTACCTTTAAACCCTATATGGCCAGGGCCCAGCATACTTTTGGGACCGCCTCTCCCCATATGAGCCCCAGCGACCAAACAACTTTTGGCAATACCTGGCCCCAGAGACATCCACCTGGCCCCCGCCGGGTGGAATAAGCTCCCCCTGGAGATCCGGGCCCTGAGGGATCGGCTTCAATTCCGCAGGGCCTGTAAAGCAGAGCTCTTTCGCCAGGCTTTCAGCTGAGGCAGTGGGCGTCGCTTGTGACCGGCCTCCCCCTCTCCTTCCATCCCAGCGCCACAAGCTCTGCAGTCTTAGTCTTTGAAATTGTAGGGTTTTATATATATATGTTAAATTGGTCTTTGACTGTTTTTACCGATGACGTGTCTTTAGGATGTCACCCGCCCCGAGCCTGTTCCACGGGAAGGGCGAGCTAACAATCGAATCAAATAAAAATAAATAAATAAAACATTTTATAAAAAAAAAAAAAACGTGGACTCTTTGTCCATGTGCATAACCGCTGCACAAAACGGGGGCCCTTTCTGCTTTTGCGTTTACTACAGCTCTCACCTCCCACCTCCGTTACTTTAAAAACCTGCTTACATATTCACGCGCACGCACACCTCACGCACTGATCTAGGGTTTCCAATCCCCAGGTGGGGGCAGGGGATGCCCCGGTTTGGAGGCCCTCCCCCTGCTTCGGGGTCATCAGAAAGCGAGGGGGGAGAGGGAAATGTCTGCTGGGAACTCTGTTATTCCCTATGGAGATTTATTCCCATAGAAAATAAAGGAGAATTGATCTGTGGGTATCTGGGGCTCTGGGGGGGGGGGCTGTTTTTTGAGGTAGATGCACCAAATTTTCAATACAGCATCTAGTGCCTCCCCCCAAAATATTACCCAAGTTTCAAAACGATTGAACCAGGGGGTCCAATTCTATGAGCCCCAAAAGAAGGTGCCCTTATCCTTCATTACTTCCTATGGAAGGAAGGCATTGAAAAGGTGTGCTGTCCCTTTAAATGTGATGGCCAGAACTATTTTTGGAGTTCAATTATGCTTGTCACAGCCTTGATCTTGGCTCCACCCCAATGTCTCCTGGCTCCACCCCCAAAGTCCCCAAATATTTCTTTCCAACCCTACACTGATCTGATTTTATATAAATAAATAAATAAATAAATAAATTTTGAAATTCCTTCCACATCCTTTCCCCAGCATTCTGCTATCACTCCACTGTATCTCCGTAGTTTCCAAGAGTGGTTTTTCAGAGCAGTATTCCCCCCCCCTCCTCTTAATTCGCTTCCAAGCCTTTAAAAGTAGAAACATTTCCTCGGAATTGCTCCCTCCCCTCTCTTGGCAGGCTAATTGGTCTTTTCTTATTGGTCATTCACACTATGCATGTCTTTTGAAATAGGAGATGAGGAAAAAGAAGAATTGCAGATTTATACCCTGCCCTTCTCTCTGAATCAGAGACTCAGAGCGGCTCACAATCTCCTATATCTTCTTCCCCCACAACAGACACCCTGTGAGGTGCGTGGGGCTGAGAGGGCTCTCACAATCTCTGATATCTTCTCCCCCCACAACAGACAACCCGTGAGGTGGGTGGAGCTAAGAGGGCTCTTACAATCTCCTATATCTTCTCCCCCCACAACAGACACCCTGTGAGGTGGGCGGGGCTGAGAGGGCTCTCCCAATCTCCTATATCTTCTCCCCTCAAAACAGACATCCTGTGAGGTGGGAGGGGCTGAGAGGGCTCTCACAATCTCCTAGATCTTCTCCCCCCACAACAGACACCCTGTGAGGTGGGTGGGGCTGAGAAATCTCTCACAATCTCCTATATCTTCTCCCCTCACAACAGACACCCTGTGAGGTGGGTGGGGCTGAGAGGGCTCTCACAATCTCCTATATCTTCTCCCCCCACAACAGACACCCTGTGAGGTGGGTGGGGCTGAGATGGCTCTCCCAATCTCCTATATCTTCTCCCCTCACAACAGACACCCTGTGAGGTGGGTGGGGCTGAGAGGGCTCTCACAATCTCCTATATCTTCTCCCCCCACAACAGACACCCTGTGAGGTGGGTGGGGCTGAGATGGCTCTCCCAATCTCCTATATCTTCTCCCCTCACAACAGACACCCTGTGAGGTGGGTGGGGCTGAGAGGGCCCTGACAGAAGCTGCCCTTTCAAGGACAACTCCTACAAGAGCTCTGGCTGACCCAAGGCCATTCCAGCAGGTGCAAGTGGAGGGGTGGGGAATCAAACCTGGTTCTCCCAGATAAGAGTCTGCACACTCAACCACTACACCAAACTGGCTCTCCCAAAGTAATTGCCTTTGTCTGACATCAAGTTAGCTTGGTTGGTTAAGAGGCTGGGCTATTTTGTATTTGGGAAAAAAAAGTTTCCTTTTAAGTTAACTCTGACCACAAACATTTCAAACGTGAGAATAATGCTGTGGAACCTACTTTGTGGCAGCAGCAGCCTTTAAAAAAAAGTCTGGTCCATCTCAACATCTCTTTTTGTCATCTCATTTCTAAATAACTAAATAACGGGGGGGGGGGGGATTCAGGCTGAAAAGCACTAACATCTCTGCCTCCTCTCCAGCCAAGTGGTCAGCATTGACCAGCGCCTGGCAGTGCTTTTCTTCCCCTCCAGCAAACTCCTTGGCCTGTTTCCAGTCAGGCCACGTCTTGCCACCCGCAGCTCCCTGCAGCCTTGCTGCTCCCCCCCGGCACCTCCTCCTCCTCCCACTTTCAGCATTTAAAGGCTGGGGAAGGGACCATGAAGCGCTTCCCAAGCTGGCCAGCCCTGGAGCTGGGGGCCAGGCACTGTCACTGACTACTGATAAAGTGGGGGGGGGGACACTAATAGCGATCCCACAGTAAATTCAGTCGAAGAGTCCCCTATTTCAAAGGCACACCCAATGTGAAACTAGCCAATCAGGAGAAACCAATCCCAGAACACTACCCAGCTTTTCTCATTGGTATGTAAAATATATACACCGCAACTCTCAACAGAAATCGGAGAGAGAGAAAAAGATGTAGAATGCAAGCACAGCATTCGAAGTAAACACAACCGACTTGACTTCAGTGAAAATCAGAAGTAAGCTGTCTATGCAGAATAGACCTGGCTCTCTAGAGGTCCTAAAGGATTGGATTTACAGGGACTGAATTATGCCCCCCCCCCAAAAAAAAATTGCACCCCCACACGGTTATTTTGACAAGTGCGGGTTCAGGAGCGCATAGAACAAATCCTGAGCAAACTAGAGACACCAAACTTACAGGGGATCTCCAGCTGACTCCCTTCTACCTGTGAAGATTGGGTTTACAGAGTCTGAATTACATTCCCCCAGGAAAGTGCTTTCTGGGGAAATGACAGCCGACAAGTGGTCATTTTGATAGGTGCAGGTTTAGGAGGTTCAAGAGATTATAAAACAGACCCTGTTCAAGCTAGAGATGTCCAAGTCATAGGGGACCTCTAGATGCTCATCTAAATTCCCTGGACGTTCATCCAAGGTCTGCCCCCCTGTTGCTTTGAGGAAGAGGAGACAGTCGGTCTGGAAATTGAAAACAAATCAGCCAGTATCATAATGCCCCTGTATAAATCGATGGTGCAGTCTCATTTGGAGTACTGTGTGCAGTTCTGGTCGCCGCACCTCAAAAAGGATATTATAGCATTGGAGAAAGTCCAGAGAAGGGCAACTAGAATGATTAAAGGGCTGGAGCACTTTCCCTATGAAGAAAGGTTGAAACGCTTGGGACTCTTTAGCTTGGAGAAACGTCGACTGTGGGGTGACATGAGAGAGGTTTACAAGATAATCCATGGGATGGAGAAAGTAGAGAAAGAGGTACTTTTCTCCCTTTCTCACAATACAAGAACTCGTGGGCATTCGATGAAATTGCTGAGCAGACAGGTTAAAACGGATAAAAGGAAGTCCTGCTTCACCCAAAGGGTGATTAACATGTGGAATTCACTGCCACAGGAGGTGGTGGCGGCCACAAGCATAGCCACCTTCAAGAGGGGTTTAGATAAAAATATGGAGCACGGGTCCATCAGTGGCTATTAGCCACAGTGTGTGTGTATATATAAATTTTTTTGCCACTGTGTGACACAGAGTGCTGGACTGGATGGGCCGTTGGCCTGATCCAACATGGCTTCTCTTATGTTCTTATGAAATGTATCTGTTCACAAGCCAGGACGGATTGCCACAAGCAGCTCGAAAGTGGGTGGAAGATCCGTATCAGTTGACCTGCCACAAACTTCAGTTCGTGAAGCACGAATTCGCCGAAATCAATCCAGAAAGTGCCTTCTGGGGAAACGACAGCTGACAAGTGGTCATTTCGACAGGTGAAGGTTTAGGAGGTTCAAGAGATTAGGAAACCGATCCTGTGCAAGCTGGAGACGTCATAGTCCTAGCAGGGGACCTCCACTAGATGCTCATCTGTATTCCGCGGATACACGTCCGAGATCTGCCCGCTGTTGCTTGGGTCAACGTAAGTCTAAGCTTAGCAGGGTCAGCACTTGGGAGGGAGACCACCAAGGAAGGCTCTGCAGAGGAAGGCGATGGCCAACCACCTCTGCTTCTCACTGTTCTTGAAAGCAGCTTGCTGGAGCCGGTTGTGACTGGATGGCGCTTGCGTACCTTGCTTTTCAGTAAAAATGCCAGCAGAATGGCTTGCAATGAAATCAAGGCTACATCGCAGCGGATGATCAGAAGATTAAAATGTACAAATAAGGAGCCCAGAAATAATAGTTGAAGTGACGCGAACCAGCAGATAGAGGACGTGAAATGAAAACAGGAAATTCGCCGGGAAAAAAACCCCCTTCCTAAAAAGAAGAGATGGTACCGGGGGGGGGGGGGGGGGGGCTTTACAGGAAAAGTTGCTCCATGGTTTTGATGCTTCTACCGAGAAGATCATTATGGGTAAAAAGATCCAAGGCTTCTTTTTGTAGCAGGAACTCCTTTGGATATTAGGCCACACACCCCTGATGTAGCCAATGCTCCAAGAGTTTACAGAGCTCTTCATACAGGGCCTACTGCAAGCTCCAGGAGGATTGGCTACATCGGGGGGGTGTGGCCTAATCTGAAAATTAGCTCCTGCTACAAAAAAAAAGCCCTGAACAGATCTATGCAGCCATCTGCTGAACTGTATTGCTGCAGAGAAGAAGAAGAAGAAGAAGAAGAAGAAGAAGAAGAAGAAGAAGAAGAAGAAGAAGAAGAAGAAGAAGAAGAAGAAGAAGAAGAAGAAGAAGAAGAAGAAGATGATGATGATGATGATGATGATGATGATGATGATGATGATGATGATGATGATATTGGATTTATATCCCACCCTATACTCTGAATCTCAGAGTCTCAGAGCGGCTCACAATCTCCTTTACCTCCCCCCCACCCTCCACACACACACACACACGCACCACAGACACCCTGTGAGGTGAGAGAGGCTGAGAGAGCTCTCACAGCAGCTGCCCTTTCAAGGACAACTCCTGCAAGAGCTATGGCTGACCCAAGGCCATTCCAGCAGCTGCAGGTGGAGGAGTGGGGAATCAAACCCGTTTCTCCCAGATAAGAGAGCTATGGCTGACCCAAGGGCATTCCAGCAGCTGCAAGTGGAGGACTGGGGGAATCAAACCCGTTTCTCCCAGATAAGAGAGATATGGCTGACCCATGGCCATTCCAGCAGCTGCAAGTGGAGGACTGGGGGAATCAAACCCAGATAAGAGAGATATGGCTGACCCAAGGCCATTCCAGCAGCTGCAGGTGGAGGAGTGGGGAATCAAACCCAGTTCTCCCAGATAAGAGAGATATGGCTGACCCAAGGCCATTCCAGCAGCTGCAAGTGGAGGAGTGGGGAATCAAACCCGGTTCCCCCAGATAAGAGAGCTCTGGCTGACCCAAGGCCATTCCAGCAGCTGCAGGTGGAGGAGTGGGGAATCAAACCCATTTCTCCCAGATAAGAGAGCTCTGGCTGACCCAAGGCCATTCCAACAGCTGCAAGTGGAGGAGTGGGGAATCAAACCCGTTTCTCCCAGATAAGAGAGCTCTGGCTGACCCAAGGCCATTCCAGCAGCTGCAAGTGGAGGAGGGGGGAATCAAACCCAGTTCCCCCAGATAAGAAAGCTCTGGCTGACCCAAGGCCATTCCAGCAGCTGCAGGTGGAGGAGTGGGGAATCAAGCCCGGTTCTCCCAGATAAGAGTCTACCCACATAACCACGACACCAAACTGGCAAGGAAGGCAGTCTCTCCAGATGTTATGTGGGTGGGTCGACTCGGGTGGAACGAGGGTTAGGCTTATGGTTAGGATTAGAATTAAGGTTCCGGGTCCTCCAAGTATGCAAGTTCCGAACCACTTAGGATTCCAGAGGTCAAAACTGGCACATTTAATTGGGGGTTGTCTTAGTTTTGACAACTCCAGGTTGGGAAATGCCTTTAGATCCAGGGGAAATTCAGGGTTTGCGGAGGCGAGGGACCTCAGCACGGTGTAATGCCGTGGAGTCCATCCTCCAAAGCAGCCATTTCCTCCAGGAGAACTGATCCCTATTAGAGATCCGTTGTAAATCCAAGAAATGCCCAGATCACCTAGAGCAAGGGTGTCAAACATGCGGTTCTGGGCCCGAATCAGGCCCCCGGAGGGCTCCTATCAGACCCCCGAGGAACTGGCTGTCATCTGCTTCCTTCTCCCTGCATCTTGCTTCCTTCTGCATCACAACTCGCTTTGCAAGGCTTGCTCAATTGCACAAGAGCTACAGAGCGACACCTCTATTTTCTCAATTGGCTGAGGCTCCTCCCTTGGGGAGGAAGGAGGGGAGGCAGAGCTTGTTTTCCCAGGCTCCACCAATCACACAGCAGAGCTACTGAGCCAATCCTCTCTTCCTTCTATTGGCTGAGGCTCTCCCCCATTTCTTTGGGGAAGAAAGGAAAGAGCCAGAACTTCCTTTGCCCAGTTCCCTGGATCCCTTGAGGGAAATACAAAGAAAGCACCTTTAAGATCTTTATAAAGTTTATATTTCTGCTACCTAGTCTTAAATAGGTACACACATGGCTGTAGGGGTCCATGGCCTGGCTCAACATGGCCTGGCCCAACCCAACATGGCCCCAAAAGGTCTCATTTCTCTCAAATCTGGCCCTCATAACAAATGAGTTTGACACCTAGAGCAAGGGTTATCAGGGCCAGATCTGACATAAATGAGATCTTGTTGGGCCAGGCCAGGTCGGGTTGGGCCACGTCATGTGTGCACCTATTTAAGATTAGGTAGCAGAGATATGAACATATGAAGCTGCCTTATACTGAATCAGACCCTGGGTCCATCCAAGTCAGTCTTGTCTTCTCAGACTGGCAGCGGCTCTCCAGGGTCTCAAGCGGAGGTTTGTCTCACCTATTTGCCTGGACCCTTTTTGGGAGATGCCAGGGATTGAACCTGAGACCTTCTGCTTCCCAAGCAGATGCTCTACCACTGAGCCACCGTCCCTCCCCTGCTCTCCAGGGTCTCAAGCGGAGGCTTTTCACACCTATTTGCCTGGACCCTTTTTTGGAGATACCAGGGATTGAACCTGGGACCTTCTGCTTCCCAAGCAGATGCTCTACCACTGAGCCACCATCCCTCCCCTGCTCTCCAGGGTCTCAAGCGGAGGTTTTTCACACCTATTTGCCTGGACCCTTTTTTGGAGATGCCGGGGATTGAACCTGGGACCTTCTGCTTCCCAAGCAGATGCTCTACCACTGAGCCACCATCCCTCCCCTGCTCTCCAGGGTCTCAAGCGGAGGTTTTTCACACCTATTTGCCTGGACCCTTTTTTGGAGATGCCGGGGATTGAACCTGGGACCTTCTGCTTCCCAAGCAGATACTCTACCACTGAGCCACCGTCCCTCCCCTGCTCTCCAGGGTCTCAAGCGGAGGTTTTTCACACCTATTTGCCTGGACCCTTATTTGGAGATGCCAGGGATTGAACCTGGGACCTTCTGCTTTCCAAGCAGATGCTCTACCACTGAGCCACCATCCCTTCCCATAAACTTCATAAAGGACACAGACAAACACAATGAAAGATTTTTTTAAAAAAAACAAAAACACCAAACCATGCTTAAAACACATATTGATCTTAAAGGTGCTTTCTTTGTATTTCGCCCATGGGATCCAGGGAACTGGGCAAAGGAAACTCTGGCTCTTTCCTTTCTTCCCCAGGGGACCAGGAAGGGGAGGAGCCTCAGCCAATAGAAGGAAGAGAGGCTTGGCTCAGTAGCTCTGCAGTGCGATTGAGAGAGCCTGGCAAAGTAAGCTGTCCCTCCCCCCATTTCCTCCCCAAGGGAGGGGCCTCAGCCAACGGAGAAAATAGAGGTTTTGCTCTGTAGCTCCTGTCCGATTGAGCAAGCCTGGCAAAGCAAGCTGTGATGCAGAAGGAAGCAAGAGAGAGGTAGAAGGAAGCAGATGACAAACAGTTGCCCGGGGGCCTGATAGGAGCCCTCCAAGTGCCTGATTCAGCTCCCGGGCTGCATGCTGACATCTCTCGGGCTGCATGCTGACCCAGAGATTGGAATACCTACTTGTCTTTTTAGTCACAATTTTTGTACGTTTGCATTTGTGTGTGCCCCCGTGTGTCTGCACCTGGAAGTCATGGCGACCTCTGGTGACTGACCCCCTAAAGGGGGCCTGGAGATGGCTGAATAAAGCCTGCCCTTGCCCTCCCAGCTGCTGGTATTCCTTGGAGGTCTCCCATCCAAGTACTTGCCAAAGCTGACCCCGCTGAGCTTCCGAGATCTGACGGGAATGGGCTCACCTGGGCTGTCCAGGTCAGAGTCGCGGCTTTCATCCGCCCTTCCTCCAAGAAAGCTCGGCGTCTCTCCACATCCGCATTATACTTTATCATTGCGACAACTCCTTTGATGGTGTGCTTAATTTGTAGTCTACCTTTCGCACAGAGACTCAGGATGAAGTAAGAATAAAATAACGCAGTGAAGACCAGTATAATGCGTACAACGTATAATATATAAAACAGTCATCGCATAAAATTAAGTGAGGCTTATTGTCACGACTCAGGGTGGGGCGTTACCAATTGCTGCCACCACTCTGAGTTAAGAAGAAGAAGAAGATATTGGATTTGATGTAGGCTAGGCTGAGAGATACTGGTTGGCCAAGATCCACTCCTAGGGTGGCATTCTAATGATTGCATCACACTGCCTCACTACTGAAGCAATGGTAGGGGGTTTCAGTAGGGTTGCCAAGTCCAATTCAAGAAATATCTGGGGACTTTGGGGGTGGAGCCAGGAGACATTAGGGGTGGAGCCAAAATCAAGGCTGTGACAAGCATCATTGAACTCCAAAGGGAGTTCTGGCCATCACATTTAAAGGGACGGCACACCTTTTCAATTCCTTCCTTCCATAGGAAATAATGAAGGATAGGAGTACCTTCTTTTGGGGCTCATAGAATTGGACCCTCTGGTCCAATCCTTTTGAAACTTGGGCGGTATTTTGGGGAGAGGGTCTAGATACTATACTGAAAGTTTGGTGCCCCTACCCCCAAAAACAGCCCCCTCAGAGCCCCAGATACCTGCGGATCAATTCTCCATGATTTTCTATGGGAATAAATCTCCATAGGGAATAATAGAGTTCCCAGCAGACATTTCCCTCCCCTCCCCCCGCTTTCTGATGACTCTGAAGGGGGGGGAGGGTCTCCAAACCGGGGGATCCCCTGCCCCCACCTGGGGATTGGCAACCCTATCATCAATCAATTCTTCCTTCTTGGTGAGAATCAAGTCCAAGATAGCAGATCCCCTTGTTTCCTTCTTCACTTTCTGGAAAAGGAAGTTGTCAGCAAGACAAGTCAGGAATCTCTTTGACCTTTCGTTTTTAGCAGAGTTGGACATCCAACAGATGTCCGGGCAATCCACTCTGAGCTCATAATCACACAGTGAGCTTCATGGCTGAGCAGATTTGAACCCCGTTCTTCTGCTTTCCTCCACATAATGTCAGCTGAGTGACCTTGGGTCAGTTGCAGTGCTCTCAGAACTCTATCAACCCCCACCTACTGCACAGGGTATCCTTTGTGGGGACAGGAAGGGATAGGAATTGTAAAGCACTCTGAGATTCCTTCTGTAGTGAAATGTGGGGTATAAAAACCAATTATTATTATTATTTATGTTTGGAGGGCTTCTGGAGTTCTGATTCCCCTGGTGGACCTCCTGATGGCTCCTGGGTTTTGGTCATTTTGTGACACAGAGAGTTGGACTGGATGGGCCATTGACCTGATCCAACATGCCTTCTCTTATGTTCTTATGCCTGGGGCAGTGATGCTCTGTCTTCTTGGTGCGTAGAGGGTAAGATTAAGAGGGCTTTTGGAGTTCTGGCCCTGCTGGTGGACCTCCTGATGACCTCTGGGTTTTGGCCACTGTGTGACACAGAGTGTTGTATTGAATCGGCCACTGGCCTGATCTAACATGGCTTCTCTTACATTCTTACGCCTGGGGCAGTGATGCTTTGTCTTCTTGGTGTTAAGGGGGCAAGATTAAGAGGGCTTCTGGAGTTCTGGCCCTGCTGGTGGACCTCCTGATGGCACCTGAGTTTTGGCCACTGTGTGACGCAGAGTGCTGGACTGGATGGACCACTGGCCTGATCCAACATGGCTTCTCTTATGTTCTTATGCCTGAGACAGTGATGCTCTGTATTCTTGGTATTTAGAGGGGGCAAGAGTAGGAAGGCTTCTGAAGTTCTGGCCCTCCTGATGACCTCTGGGCTTTGGTCACTGTGTGACACAGAGTGTTGTACTGGATGGGCCACTGGCCTGATCCAAGACAGCTTCTCTTATGTTCTTTTGCCTGGAGCAGTGATGTTCTGTCTTCTTGGTGCTTAGGGGGCAAGATTAAGAGAGCTTCTGGAGTTCTGGCCCTGGTGGTAGACTTCCTGATGACCCCTGAGCTTTGGCTACTGTGTGACACGGAGTGTTGGACTGGATGAACCATTGGCTTGATTCAACATGGTTTCTCTTATGTGTGGGACAGTGATGTTCTATATTCTTGGTATTTAGAGGGGGCAAGAGTAGGAAGGCTTCTGAAGTTCTGCCCCTGTTGGTAGACCTCCTGATGACCTCTGGGTTTTGTTCACTGTGTGACACAGAGTGTTGTACTGGATGGGCCATTGGCCTGATCCAACATAGCTTCTCTTATGTTCTTATGCCTGGAGCAGTGATGCTCTGTCTTCTTGGTGCTTGGGGAGGGGGGCAAGAGTAGGAGGGCTTCTGGAGTTCTGGCCCTGCTGGTGGACCTCCTGATGACCCCCAAGCTTTAGCCCCTGTGTAACACAGTGTGTTGTACTGGATGGGCCACTGGCCTGATCTAACATGGCTTCTCTTACGTTCTTAGTCTAGGCACAGCGCCCAATGTACCAATGATGTACAAGGGTCCACCTTTCTGAACCAGGTGAAGCTTCCAGGACCTTCTGGAAGCAGACTCACCTGCCACCGGGCACATTGTTTCATGAAGCTACTCGACAAGTCAGGTGATCGGTCCCTCAAGATCAGCATTGCCTACTCAGACTGGCAGCCGCCCTTCCACATCTCCAGGAGGTCTTTCCCATCACCGACTGCCATCTCCTTTGAAGTGGAGATGCCGGGGATTGAGCCTGGGACCTTCTGCATGCCAAGCAGATGCTCCGTCGCTGAGCCACGGCCCCTCCCTGACTCTCATTATCAATCAGCAAACGATTCCCGGCTGAGCCATTGAAGGGTTTGCAATAATCGCATGCCTTGGAAATGACCTGTTGGGTGGATTATTTCTGCCACAGGGTGTCAGGCGTAGGTTCATTGAAGCTCACAAGTCAGCAGACTTTGGTATTTTGAAACAAAGTTGTCTTTATTGGATACTTCAGAGTTACTCCAGCATGGCGGTTATTGGAACTGATGGAGATCAGCTCGAACGATTGGCATTTAACCTTCTCCATCAAAGCAATCGTTTCTACCCCCTGATACCCAAAACAAAAGGTTGCTTTGCATGTGAGACTTATCCCAACGCTCCCCCCGCCCCCTTTATCTTGTCCGTTGGTGGTTACAATTCCCAGCGGCAACATCCTTGGGCCTCCGGAGAGGAGGTGAGAATTTGGCACGTACTGTAGGCTTCAAAGGGATCTTGGCAACCTTTGATATTCATGGGAAGCGGCCTCTACTCTTCCCCCCGCCCTCCTGGTTTATTTTATTTATTTATTTATTCTATAACTTATATCCCACCCTTCCCACAAAGTGGCTCAGGGCGGCTCACAGCAAACGACAAAACAATAAACAAGGTACAAAGTTAATACATTTAAAAGTCAAAACATTTAAAAAACCTAAAAACCTTAAAATCTTAACATTAAAACTATCCAGTATAGTTGTTCCCAGCTTCTACGTTACTTAGCATTTCTATGCACCATAGGGTTGCCAAGTCCAATTCAAGAAATATCTGGGGACTTTGGGGGTGGAGCCAGGAGACATTGGGGGTGGAGCCAAGATCAAGGCTGTGGCAAGCATCATTGAACTCCAAAGGGAGTTCTGGCCAACACATTTAAAGGGGCGGCACACCTTTTCGATGCCTTCCTTCCAGAAGAAATCATGAAGGATAGCGGCACCTTCTTTTGGGGCTCATAGAATTGGAACCCCTGGTCCAATCTTTTTGAAACTTGGGGGGGTATTTTGGGGAGAGGCACTAGATGCTATACTGAAAATTTGGTGCCTCTACCCCAAAAAAACAGCCCCCCGCCGCCAGAGCCCCAGATACCCGCAGATCAATTCTCCATGATTTTCTATGGGAATAAATCTTCACAGGGAATAACAGAGTTCCCAGCAGACATTTCCCTCCCCTCCCCCCGCTTTCTGACGACCCTGAAGCGGGGGGAGGGCCTCCAAACCGGGGGATCCCCTGCCCCCACCCGGGGATTGGCAACCCTAATGCAGCATTGAATATAGCTACTAACAGCATTTCTTAATATCATGAATGAACAGAGCCTGACATATTGAAGGCTTTGCAATAACCGCATGCCTTGAAAATGACCTGTTGGGTGGATTATTTCTGCCACAGGGGACCATGGGACGAAGCCTGCCCTTATTGAGACAGCCCGGCTGGCAATCAGCTTCTGTCATGCCTCCTAATTAGCTGGGATAATCCATTAACCCAGGCGTGGGCAGGGCAGGTTTCCAAGCATCTCGCAAGCTGCGTGCCTCATTTCCTACGCCCTTAATATAAAAAAAGAACTCGCACCACCACACCTTCCAACAGCTGCTCTTGGCTTCGCTACTTCTTGCTGGCACCGGAACACCCAGGTAAGTTCGCTTTTTGCAATGGTTTCTGGGAACTCACTTGTGGGGAAAAGGCAAATGCAATATTGGGCTGTATCTACAGAAGCTCTGGTAAGACCTCCCCTGGAGTTCTGTGTTCAGTTCTGGGCGCCACATTTTAAGAAGGATAGAGACAAGCTGGAACGGGTCCAGAGGAGGACGACGAAGATGGTGAGGGGTCTGGAGACCAAGTCCTATGAGGAAAGGTTGAAGGAGCTGGTCCTGTTTAGCCTGGAGAGACGGCAGATGGGAGGTGATAGGATCACCATCTTCAAGTCCTTGAAGGGCTGTCTTAGAGAGGATGGTGTGGAATTGTGTTCTGCGGCCCCAGAAGGTAGGACCAGAACCAATGGATTGAAATTAAATCAGAAGAGTTTCCAGCTCAACATTAGGAAGAACTTCCTGACCATTAGAGCGGTTCCAAAGTGGAACAGGCTTCCTCAGGAGGTGGTGGACTCTCCTTCCTTGGAGGTTTTTAAACAGAGGCTGGATGGCCATCTGACAGCAATGAGGATCCTATGCATGTAGGGGGAGGTGTTTGTGGGTTTCCTGCATTGTGCAGGGGGTTGGACTAGATGACCCTGGAGGTCCCTTCCAGCTCAAGGATTCTATGATTCTACGTTTCCACAGGCTTCCATGGGGGGTTTTCTACAGAGGCTGAATGGCCATCTGGCAGCAATGAAGATCCTGTGAATTTAGGGGGAGGTGTTTGTGAGTTTCCTACATTGTGCAGGGGGTTGGACTAGATGACCCTGGAGGTCCCTTCCAGCTCTAGGATTCTATGAAAGGGAAGGACTTTATGCGCAAACATTTCGAAGATGTCTGAAGATAGTTTGAGATCTGCAGTTGAAGAGCTAGATTTGGAGTCCAGCAAAACTTTAGAAGATTTGCAGGAGGTGGGGCTATAAGCTTTCCGGAGTCCAAGCTTCCTTCGTCAGACACCCGAAAGCTTACACCCTGAACATCTGATGCATTTCTGCAGGGCATTAAGGTTTTTCTAGGACCACAGTGACGCTTTCCATCTGAATTGGTTGCAGCAGAGGTGGCCAAACTGTGGCTTGGGAGCCACATGTGGCTCTTTCACACATATTGTGTGGCTCTTGAAGCCCCCCACCACCATCACCGCTCTGTCATTTTACTGACCTTGGAAGGATGGAAGAAGAAGAAGAAATTGGATTTATATCCCGCCGTCTACTCCGAAGAGTCTCAGAGCGGCTCACAATCTCCTTTCCCTTCCTCCCCCACACCAGACACCCTGTGAGGTAGATGAAGATATTGGATTTATATCCCGCCCTCCACTCCGAAGAGTCTCAGAGCGGCTCACAATCTCCTTTCCCCCACAACAGACACCCTGTGAGGTAGACAAAGATATTGGATTTATATCCCGCCCTCCACTCCGAAGAGTCTCAGAGCGGCTCACAATCTCATTTCCCTTCCTCCCCCACAACAGACACCCTGAGAGGTGGGTAGGGCTGAGAGAGCTCTGACAGGAGCTGCCCTTTCAAGGACAACTCCTACAAGAGCTCTGGCTGACCCAATACCATTCCAGCAGCTCCAAGTGGAGGAGTGGGGAATCAAACTTGGTTCTCCCCGATAAGAGTCCACACACTTAACCACTACACCAAACTGGCCCCCACCGCCCCCTCGGAAGGCTTGGAGAAGGCATTTCTCTCTTTAAATCACTTCTCGAAGCTAAGCCAGTTGACACCTTGGAGAATGCATTTAGAGTTCCTTTCTTTCCACCTTCCCCTCCCTCCCCCTCCCTTCCCCCCTGTTATTTGTCTGCCTGGGGAGGACACTGAGCTTGGTAGGGTACAATGCCACAGAGTCCACCCTATAACATATGCCATTTTTCCAGGGGAGCTTATCTTGAAAGCCAGCCTGGTGTACTGGTTAAAGGCAGCAGACTCTAATCTGGAGAACCATGTTTGATTCCCCACTCCTCCACTTACAGCTGCTGGAATGGCCTTGGGTCAGCCATAGCTCTCGCAAGAGTTGTCCTTGAAAGGGCAGCTTCTGGGGAGAGCTCTGTCAGCCCCACCCACCTCACAAGGTGTCTGTCGTGGGGGGAGGAAAGGAAAGGAGATTGTGAGCTGCTCTGAGACTCTGGAATTCAGAGTGGAGGACAGGATATATATATATATTTGTTAGTATGTGGTAGCAAAACCCCACCCCCACCTTCGTTGTCCTCCATGTGCAGCTGCTGGAATGGCCTTGGGTCAGCCATAGCTCTCGCAGAGTTGGCCTTGAAAGAGCAGCTTCTGTCAGAGCTCTCTCAGCCCCACCAACCTCACAGGCTATCTGTTGTCGGGGAGGAAGATAAAGGAGATTGTGAGCCACTCTGAGATTCAGAGTGGAGGGCAGGATATGAATCCAATGTCGTCTTCTTCTTATACTACATTGTAATATATAATGAAATAATTATACAACTCAACGGCCCAGTTGCTAACAGGCCATGGACCAGTACCGGTCCATGGATTGGGGGTTGGGAACCCCTGAGATAGAGGACCCTTGAGAGTCTCTTGGACTGCTAGAAGATCAAATCAGTCATTCCTAAGAAAAATCAACCCTGACTGTTCCCTGGAAGGTCAGATGCTGAAGCTGAAGCTCAAATCCTTTGGCCACTCAATGAGAAGGGAGCCATCACTGGAGAAGACTCTTGAGAGTCCCTTGGACTGCAAGAAGATCCAATCAGTCAGTCCTAAGGGAAATCAACCCTGACTGTTCCCTGGAAGGTCAGATGCTGAAGCTGAAGCTCAAAGACTTCGGCCACCAAATGAGAAGGGAGCACTCAATGGAGAAGATTCTGATGCTGGGAAAGACAGAAGGCAAAAGAAGAAGGGGACGGCAAAAGATGAGATGGCTGGAGAGCATTACTGATGTAACGAATATGATTTTGAGCAGACTTAGGAGGAGGGCCTGGGGTGACTTGGTCCATGGAGTCGCAAAGAGTCAGAATCAACTGTGAGACTTAGAATTCTGGGGGATCCTGCCTGGAGGTTGGTATCCCAACTCAGTCATGAAACTCCCTGGGTGACCATGAACCAGTCACAGGGCCTCAGCATAACCTACCAGGCAGGGTCATAGTGAGGCTTGAACAAAAAAGGGAGGACCTTGAATGCTTTGGAGAAAGGGTGGACTCGAAATGTATCAGATCAATAGAAGGCTCCTTGGAGAGCCAGTTTGGTGTGGTAGTTAAGTGCACAGACTCTTCTCTGGGAGAACTGAATTTGATTCCCCACTTCTCCACATGCAGATGTTGGAATGGCCTTGGGTCAGCCATAACTCTCGTAGGAGTTGTCCTTAAAACGGCAGCTGCTGAGAGAGTCTTCTCATCCCCACCCACCTCACAGGGTGTCTGTTGTCGGGGGGGCGGGAGGTAAAGAAGATGGTGAGCTGCTCTGAGATTCAGAGTGTAGGGTGGGGTATAAATCCAGTAGCATCTTCTTCTACTACAGTATCATCTTCTACTACTACTTCTACTTCTTCTTCACTGGTGGACCTCCTGATGGCACCTGTTTTTTTGGCCAGTGTGTGACACAGAGTGTTGGACTGGATGGGCCATTGGCCTGATCCAACATGGCTTCTCTAATGTTCTTCTCTTCCTCCTCCTTTTCCTGTTTTCACCTCAGGAATTTCTATCTGACTCCATCCCTTACCTCTCTATTGTCTCCCTGTTCAATGCATGATGCGTTCCTTCATTCCGCAATTATCTTCCCTGAATTATGTTGCAGGCATGTTGAGAAACTGTCTTGGACTGTTGAATACAATGAACCAGGTTTGCATTATTTCAACACCGGTGCAATCCTAACACATTCAGGAACTTCTAAGGAAGAAGTGGGGTGGAGGGGTGGGGAGAAGGAGATATTGGATTTATATCCCGCCCTCCACTCCGAAGAGTCGCAGAGCGGCTCACAATCTCCTTTCCCTTCCTCCCCCACAACAGACACCCTGTGAGGTAAATGAAGATATTGGATTTATATCCCACCCTCCACTTCGAAGAGTCTCAGAGCGGCTCACAATCTCCTTTCCCTTCCTCCCCCACAACAGACACCCTGTGAGGTAGATGAAAATATTGGATTTATATCCCGCCCTCCACTCCGAAGAGTCTCAGAGCGGCTCACAATTTCCTTTACCTTCCTCCCCCACAACAGACACCCTGTGAGGTGGGTGGGGCTCACAGCAGCTGCCCTTTCAAGGACAACCTCTGCCAGAGCTACGGCTGACCCAAGGCCATTCCAGCAGCTGCAAGTGGAGGAGTGGGGGAATCAAACCCAGTTCTCCCAGATAAGAGAGCTATGGCTGACTCAAGGCCATTCCAGCAGCTGCATGTGGAAGAGTGGGGAATCAAACCCGGTTCTCCCAGATAAGGGAGCTCTGGCTGACCCAAGGCCATTCCAGCAGCTGCAAGTGGAGGAGTGGGGAATCAAACTCAGTTCTCCCAGATAAGAGTCCGCACACTTAACCACTACACCAAACTGGCTCTCCAGGGAGGGACATGAAGCATTGATGTGTGGTGCCCACGAGAGCACAAGGGCACTGCCCCTGATCTTTAAAGGGTTCCTACAAACTGGGAATGTAAATGTTATACATTTTCCCACATGGAGCTGTGCAAGTAGGGAAAACCAATAGATTGCTTGTTATGTCGCCCTTCCTCCTCATTGTTTCTCCTGGTGCTTAGTCAAGTGAGAACCTACAATGGAGGGTGGGGCTAGAGGGCAGATATAAGAACATAAGAGAAGCCACGTTGGATCGGGCCAATGGCCCATCCAGTCCAACACTCTGTGTCACAAAAGAACATAATAGAAGCCATTTTGGATCAGACCAATGGCCCATCCAGTCCAACACTCTGTGTCACATAAGAACATAAGAGAAGCCATTTTGGATCAGACAAATGGCCCATCCAGTCCAACACTCTGTGTCACATAAGAACATAAGAGAAGCCCTGTTGGATCAGGCCAGTGGCCCCTCCACTCCAACACTCTGTGTTACATAAGAGAAGCCATGTTGGATCAGGCCAATGGCCCATCCAGTCCAACACTCTGTGTCACATAAGAACATAAGAGAACCCATTTTGGATCAGACCAATGGCCCATCCAACACTCAGTGTCACACAGTGGCCAAAAGAAACAGGTGCCATCAGGAGGTCCATGAGTGGGGCCAGGACACTAGAAGCCCTCCCACTGTTGCCCCTCCCAAGCACCAAGAACACAGAGCATCACTGCCCCAGACATAAGAACATAAGAGAAGCCATGTTGGATCAAGCCAGTGCTCCATCCAGTCCAACACTCAGTGTCACACAGTGTCCAAAAAAACCAGGTGCCATCAGGAGGTCCATGAGTGGGGCCAGGACACTAGAAGCCCTCCCACTGTTGCCCCTCCCAAGCACCAAGAAGACAGAGCATCACTGCCCCAAACATAAGAACATAAAAGAAGCCATGTTGGATCAAGCCAGTGGTCCATCCAGTCCAACACTCTGTGTCACACAGTGGCCAAAAGAAACAGGTGCCATCAGGAGGTCCATGAGTGGGGCCAGGACACTAGAAGCCCTCCCACTGTGCCCCCACCAAGCACCAAGAACACAGAGCATCACTGGCCCAGACAGATGGTGTTTTGAGAAGAGGCACTGAATGCTATGCTGAAAATGTGGTGCCTCTCCCTCAAAAAACAGCTCCCTCAGAGCCCCACATACCCACGGATCAATTCTCCATTATACCCTATGGGAGTCGGTCTCCATAGGGAATAATGGAGCGGCCAGCAGACATTTCCCTCCCCCTCCCACTTTCTGATGACCCTGAAGTGGAGGGAGGGCTCCAAACCAGGGGATCCCCTGCCCCCACCTGGGGACTGGCAACCCTATTTCCTGGTAACATCTCAGGTAGCTGAGCTGGGGAAGACCTCTCTCTGCCTTGAGACCTTTTGCCCATCCAAGGAGACACTGCTGAACTCAATGACCGGATTTCATTAGGGAAGCATCTTATAACTCCATCATCAGAACACTTGTGGCTGAAAGAAAGGCGAGATGGGTATCACTCTCCCAGCTTTCCGCCAACTATGCAGAACTGAACTTTCCCAAAGAGCTTTTCTGTGGAGGCGATAGAGTGGCACAGTGTGAAATGACTCACAAAGTTCTTCGGAAACGTGATTAAAGAGTGTGGTTTGTACTGTTGCGTACAGCTTGTGAAAACTAGGATCCTGCTCTAGAATGTTGCAGGGGTGGCCGAGGTTAGCTCTCCAGATGTTTTTTTTTTTGCCTACAACTCCCATCAGCCCCATCCAGCATGGCTGATGGCTGGGGCTGATGGGAGTTGTAAGCAAAAAACATCTGGAGAGCTACCGTTGGCCACCCCTGGAATATTGCATTATTTAACACGTTGCATACAAAAATGAAAGGTTAAAACGCTTGGGGCTCTTTAGCTTGGAGAAACATCAATGGACGGGTGACATGATCGAGGTTTACAAGATTATTCATGGGATAGAAAAGGAAAAGAAAGAAGGACTTTTCACCCTTTCTCACAATACAAGAACGCGTGGGCATTAAACGCGCAGGCCTTAGTTTTAGTCATGCCGAATGGTGGAGGGGAGGAGTGGCGAGCGAGTGAGCAGAGCGGCGTCAGAGGAGGTGTGGGGGGCGTCAGAGGGCCGGAGGGGGCAGGGGCAGGCTAGACGGGGCTAGCGGTGGTGGCGGCAGCAACAGCAGAGGGGAGGGAGGTAAACGGGAAAGGGAGGGAAGGGGGGGAGGAGGCGGGACACCGGGGTGGCGTGGGATGGAGCGTGGCCACGGGGGGGCAGCCTACCTAGGGCACCAGGCACCCACAGGCCGGCGCTGCACAGGAGGTGGTGGCTACAAGCATAGACAGCTTCAAGAGGGGATTGGATATGCATCTGGAGCAGAGGTCCATCAGTGGCTGTTAGCCACAGTGTATTGATGGAACTCTCTGTCTGGGGTAGTGATGTTCTGTATTCTGGGTGTTTGGGGGAGGGCATAGTGGGAGGGCTTTTAGTGTCCTGGCCCCAATGATAGACCTCCTGATGGCACCTGGGTTTTTTTGGATGGGCCATTGGCCTGATCCAACGTGGCTTCTCTTATGTTCTTATGTGACACAGAGTGTTGGACTGCATGGGCCATTGGCCTGATCCAACATGGCTTCTCTTCTGTTCTTATGTGACACAGAGTGTTGGACTGGATGGGCCATTGGCCTGATCCAACATGGCTTCTCTTCTGTTCTTATGTGACACAGAGTGTTGGACTGGATGGGCCATTGGCCTGATCCAACATGGCTTCTCTTCTGTTCTTATGTGACACAGAGTGTTGGACTAGATGGGCCATTGGCCTGATCCAACATGGCTTCTCTTATGTTCTTATGTGACACAGAGTGTTGGACTGGAGGGGCCACTGGCCTGATCCAACATGGCTCCTCTTCTGTTCTTATGTGACACAGAGTGTTGGACTGGATGGGCCATTGGCCTGATCCAACATGGCTCCTCTTATGTTCTCTTAAATACTTATGCTTTGCTTCAGTTTTCTTTTTGAACTTCCAGTTGGTTCTATAACCATAATCCTATTGTATTCCCTACTGAATGCCCCATACGCCAATTGCACTTACGCTGTATAATCAGTCTTCATTCCATGTGAGAAAGGTGGGCTACAAAGGAAGGAAAGGGAAAGAAAAGGTCCCCTGTGCAAGCACCAGTCGTTTCCGACTCTGGGGTGACGTTGATTTCACAACGTTTTCACGGCAGACTTTTTACGGGGCGGTTTGCCATCGCCTTCCCCAGTCATCTACACTTGACCTCCAGCAAGCTGGGGACCTCGGAAGGATGGAAGGCTGCGTCAACCTTGAGCCGGCTACCTGAATCCAGCTTCCGCCAGAATTGTACTCAGGTCGTGAGCAGAGAGTTCAGACCACAGTACTGTAGGACTGGTGCTTTACCACTCTGCGCCACGGGGCCACAGGCTACAAAGCAATGTATATAAAGAAATTCATTTAGCCCAGTGGTAGATCTTTACTCTCCGGAGGTAAGAGCTCTAGGGCATAAAGAGCACTAAAGAGTTGGCTTCAAAAATACTAGTTACAGAAGTAGCAATAAGTTACTTGCGGGACCCTCTACACCCTGGGAGGTCATTACATCCCCGGCCCAAGAGACGCCCGCCTTGCCTCAACAGGGCCAGGGCTTTTTCAGTGCTGGCCCCGACCTGGTGGAATCAGCTTCCTACAGAGATCCGGGCCCTACCTGGCTAATTAGCCTTCCGAGGGGCCTGTAAAACGGAGCGGTTCCGCCAGGCTTTTCGTCGAGGCTGCGGCGTCTGTTTCTTGATCTGGTATTGTCATCTGTGCTCTAAAATGGAATAATATCTGCCATCTTTATGGATAAGTTTAAGGGCTGGGCGATACTTGTGACGACATGGAAATTTTCTGAGTGCTGTTGAGTTGTCTGTTCACGACATGTTTTTTATTGTGTTTAATTGTTTTTTATATGCTGCGCTCTGCCCTGAGCTCTACAGGGAATCTCTCTCTCTCTCTCTCGGCTTGGCTTCGCGAACGAAGATTTAGGAAGGGTGCAGTAGTCCACGTCTGCTGCAGGCTCGCTGGTGGCTGACAAGACCAATGCGGGACAGGCAGGTCCGGCCACAGTGGCTGCAGGGAAAAGTCTGATTTGGGGTTGGTGCTGTAGCAGTGCGATTCTTCCTCAATCTCCTTTTGTCCTCGAGACCAGCCATGCGTGCGTTCTCAAAGGAAGAGACAGCCTGGTGGATGGTGTGTCTCCATGCTTTGCGATCTGAGGCTAGGTCAGACCACTGGTGACGGTTGATGCGACAGGTGCCAAGGGATTTCTTCAAGGAGTCCTTGTACCTCTTCTTTGGTGCCCCTCTATTTCGATGGCCGGTGGAGAGTTCGCCATACAGGGCAATCTTGGGAAGGCGGTGGTTTTCCATCCTAGAAATATGCCCTGCCCAGCGCAGCTGCGTCTTCAGCAGCAGTGCCTCGATGCTGGTAACCTCCGCCCGCTTGAGGACTTCAGTGTTGGTCACAAAGTCACTCCAGTGGATGTTGAGGATGGTGCAAAGGCAGCGCTGATGAAAGCGCTCGAGGAGTCGCAGGTGATGACGGTATAAAACCCACGATTCGGAGCCGTAGATGAGGGTTGTCATCACAACCGCTTTGTAAACGTTGATCTTGGAATGGGCGGAACAGAAATATACTAAAATAAAATTGTAAAAAAATATGGACGTAGCAACCAGTAGTACATATGAAAAGCATCTAGGGTCTTGGTAGACCATACGCTGAACCATGACTCAACAGCGGGATGTGATGGTTAAAAAGGTAAATGCAATTTTGGGCTGTATTAGCAGTGAAGCGAGTCAAGAGCCCCGCGCCGCAGAGTGGTAAAGGTGCAGTACTGCAGTCGGAGCCCTCTGCTCACGACCAGAGTTCGATCCCAGCGGAAGCTGGTTCAGGCGGCTGGATCCAGGTCGACTCAGCCTTCCATCCTTCCGAGGTCGGTCAAATGAGCCCCCAGCTTGCTGGGGGGAAAGCGTAGAGGACTGGGGAAGGCAAGGGCAAACCACCCCATAAACAATCTGCCGTGAAAAACGTTGTGAAAGCAACGTCACCCCCAGCGTCAGAAACGACTGGTGCTTGCACAGGGGACTAGCTTTTTTTAAAACAGTAAAGTGATGGTATCGCTTTATTCTACTCTGGTAAGACCTCCCCTGGAGTCTTGTGTTCAGTTTTGGACACCACATTTTAAGAAGGATATAGACAAGCTGGAGCGCGTCCAGAGAAGGGTGACGAAGATGGTGAGGGGTCAGGAGACCAAGTCCTATGAGGAAAGGTAGAAGGAGCTGGGTACGTTCAGCCTGGAGAGGAGGCAGCTGAAAGGTGATCTGATCACCATCCTCAAGTACTTGAAGGGTTGTCCTCTAGAGGATGGTGTGGAATTGTTTTCTGTGGCCCCAGAAGGTCGGACCAGAACCAACGGGTTGAAATTAAATCAAAAGAGTTTGGACTAAATATTAGGAAGAACTTTATAGTAGATAGAGCTGTTTCTCAGTGGAACAGGCTTCCTCGGTGGTGGTGGGCTCTCCGTCTTTGGAGGTTTTTAAACAGAGGCCAGATAGCAATGCTGATACCGTTAACTTAGGTAGATCATGTGGACGAGATGAACCAGTGTTTGATTCTAATGGCCAGTTTGGTGTAGTGGTTCAGTGTGCAGACACTTATCTGAGAGAACCGGGTTTGATTCCTCACTCCTCCACTTGCAGCTGCTGGAATGGCTTGGGTTAGCCATAGCTATCGCAGGAGTTGTCCTTGAAAGGGCAGCCCCATCCACCTCACAGGGTGTCTGTTGTGGGGAAGGAAGGTAAAGGAGATTGTGAGCCACTCTGAGGCTCTGAGATTCAGAGTGGAGAACGGAATATAAATCCAATATACCTAATCTCATTCTTCTTCACAGCTTCAAGAAGGGATTGGATAAGCATATGGTTTAGAGGTCCATCAGTGGCTATTAGCCACAGTTTTTTCGTTGGAACTCTCCGTCTGGGGCAGTGATGCTCTGTATTCTGCGTGCTTGAGGGGGGGCACAGTGGGAGGGCTTCTAGTGTCCTGGCCCCACTGGTGGTCTTCCTGATGGCACTTGGGGTTTTTTGGCCACTGTGTGACACAGAGTGTTGGACTGGATGGGCCATTGGCCTGATTCAACATGGCTTCTCTTATGTTCTTATGTGACACAGAGTGTTGGACTGGATGGGCCACTGGCCTGATCCAACATGGCTTCTCTTATGTTCTTCTTTCTGGGGGCAGTGACGGTCTCTCCTCTTGGTGCTTGTGGGGGGGGGGGGTCACAGTGGGAGAGCTTCTATTGTCCTGGCCCCACTGATGGACCTCCTGATGGCACTTGGGGTTTTTTGGCCACTGTGTGACACAGAGTGTTGGACTGGATGGGCCATTGGCCTGATTCAACATGGTTTCTCATTTCTTCTTCTTCTTCCTTTCATGCCCAGGGTAATGTTGATTGGTGTCAGGAAGGAATTTTTCTCCAGGCCAGATTGGCCAGGGATCCTGGAGGTTTTTTTGTCTTCCTTTGGGCATAGAGCAGGGGTCAGGGGTCACTGGGGGAGTGGCGGAGGGTAAGTTGTGAATTTCCTGCATTGTGCAGGGAGTTGGACTAGGTGACCCTGGAGGTACTTTCCAGGTACCCTTCTCCTGGGAAGGAGAACTAATTACTAATAGGGAACCAGGAGGGTGTCCTTCTACTCTATAATTTTATACGCCAACAAAGAGAATAAGGTGGACTGGCCAAGACTACCAGGTAATGACTCCCATCACCTTTGAGTGGGAACAGGGCCGGCTATACACTGTCTGGCAAGGCTAACATCTGGCACACATACACACACACCGCACTGGTAATGTCACCGAGTCACATGAGGGCACCCAATTTGGTGTCCCAGAAGGCTGGCACCCTAGGGGATCACCTAGTTTCCCTAGCGGCAGATTCGGCCCCGAGTGGGAAGAACCATTTAACTCAGGGCAAAAGACCAAAGCCGCCATGACCCCACCCTCCTCAATTTCCTTCCTGCCCAACCTTGAGGCCTCCGCAGAGGGATTTACCCAAGAAGAGTCTGATTTTCACACGTAGATTAATTAACTTAATGAAAAAATGTATACGCTGCCTCTCCAGACACCTACTCAAGCCAGCTTCCAATTAAGAAGAAGATATTGGATTGATATCCCGCCCTCCACTCCGAAGAGTCTCAGAGCGGCTCACAATCTCCTTTCCCTTCCTCCCCCCCAACAGACACGCTGTGAGGTAGATGAAGATATTGGATTTATATCCCGCCCTCCACTCCAAAGAGTCTCAGAGTGGCTCACAATCTCCTTTCCCTTCTTCCCCCACAACAGACACCCTGTGAGGTAAATGAAGATATTGGATTTATATCCCACCCTCCACTCCGAAGAGTCTCAGAGGGACTCACAATCTCCTTTCCCTCCCCCCCCCCCACAACAGACGCCCTGGGAGGTAAATGAAGATATTGGATTTATATCCCACCCTCCACTCCGAAGAGTCTCAGAGCAGCCCACAATCTCCTTTCCCTTCCTCCCCCCTCACAACAGACACCCTGTGAGGTAAATGAAAATATTGGATTTATATCCTGCCCTCCACTCCGAAGAGTCTCAGAGCGGCTCACAATCTCCTTCCCCTTCCTCCCCCACAACAGACACCCTGTGAGGTAGATGAAGATATTGGATTTATATCCCACCCTCCACTCCAAAGAGTCTCAGAGCGGCTCACAATCTCCTTTCCCTTCCTCCCCCACAACAGACACCCTGTGAGGTAGATGAAGATATTGGATTTATATCCCGCCCTCCACTCCGAAGGGTCTCAGAGCGGCTCACAATCTCCTTTCCTTCCTCTCCCACAACAGACACCCTGTGAGGTGGGTGGGGCTGAGAGGGCTCTCACAGCAGCTGCCCTTTCAAGGACAACCTCTGCCAGAGCTATGGCTGACCCAAGGCTATTCCAGCAGGTGCAAGTGGAGGAGTGGGGAATCAAACCCGGTTCCCCCAGATAAGAGTCCGCACACTTAACCACTACACCAAACTGGCTCTCCAAAAGAAAGAAACAAAACCATTAAAAAAAACAAGCCAAGGTAGTAAATAGTATAGGTGAAATCACATCCTTAGGTCAGAAGTTGACCATAGAACAGCTGAAAGGTGTTAAAACCCCTTCATTAAAAGCCTAGGGATGCTTTGGCCTAGTCCCTAAAGGAACATAAGGAATGTGCTTCGTGCAGGCAAAAAGACAACACAAAGCAGGATTCTTAACATTAGGGTTGCCAGGTCCAATTCAAGAAATATCTGGGACTTTGGGGGTGGAGCCAGGAGACATTGGGGCGGAGCCACGAACAAGGGTGTGACAAGCATAATTGAACTCCAAGGGAGTTCTGGCCATCACATTTAAAGGGATAGCACACCTTTTTAAATGTCTTCCTTCCATAGGAAATAATGAAGGATAGGGGCACCTTCTTTTGGGGCTCATAGAATGGGACCCCCTGTTCCAAT